>NC_069502.1:593655529-593663029 GCF_027579735.1 Bombina bombina
AGCGCCACAAACCTCCACCAGCTGATAAAACGTCACCGGAAGTGACGTAGTATACAAATGCCTATGGTAGAGGGATTAATTTAAGACACCGGCCTCTGGAGAATGAGAGAGAGCATATGGAGGACTCTAGTCAAGGGACCCACCTGGCCTGGCGGCAGCATGTTTCTAGCCTTCAGCCACTGACACACTGACACGCACGTGACACACAGGCAGCAGCACTACTAGTCTGTCTCGCAGCCTGAGGAGAAGCCTCTGTGTGTCACGTGGACCCGGCAAGCGGCATGACTGTAGTGCAGCCGCGTGCAGGGTGTGTGTGTGTGTGACTGTGACGTCACTCTCGCAGTGTGCTGCTCTGCGTCAGACCCACGCTAGAAACAGTGCGGCCGAGTGCTTGTATGACGGCCCTGAACAGGGGTACTAATAGTGTTTAAACTTTAATATCTACTGTCTGCTGCACCCATGTCTACTGAGTTAACAACATAAATATTTTACATTTACAATAAAAAAAAAATTCTCAAAAAAATAATAATTTGTATGCCGTGTGAGGTCTCAGGTCGCAGTGGGCGGGGCCAGTCCGGGCCTGAAAGACCCTATAAGTAGTAGGAGTTTTGAATTTGATACAGATAGGGTATTGGAGGACAGTGGAAGGGCTGGCAGAGAGGAGTAGTGTAGTGTTGTTGTATTTATCAACAGCAGTTGCCACCAATGTGTTATATATTTACCTAACAATGGCCCAGATTACGCGTTTTGCGTTAGAGGATATGCGGTGCTAACAAGCAGTTTTGTCTCACCGCTCACATGCAGCGCTGGTATTATGAGTTTTCAGAAACCCGTCGTTAAAAGACAAGAAGTGAGCGTAGAGCAAACGTTTGCTCCTTACCGCACTCCAATACCAGCGCTGCTTAAGTCAGCGGTGAGCTGGTCGCACATGCTTGTGCACGATTTCCCCATAAGAATCAACGGGGAGAGTCGGCTCAGAAAAAGTTTAACACCTGCAAAAAAGCAACGTAAAACTCAGTAACGCAGCCCCATTGATTCCTATGTGAAACACATTTTATGTTTACACCTAACACCCTAACATGAACCCCGAGTCTAAACACCCCTAATCTTACACTTATTAACCCTCATCTGCTGCCCCTGACATCGCCGACACCTACATTATAATTATTAACCCCTAATCTGCTGCCCCCAATGTCGCAGCAACCTACCTACATTTATTAACCCCTAATCTGCTGTAATTTTGTTTATTATATTTAATTTAGTTAATTTAATTACAGTGTAGTGTTAGGTGTTAGTGTAACTTAGGTTAGGTTTTATTTTACAGGTAAATTTGTATTTATTTTAGCTAGGTAGTTAGTAAATAGTTAATTATTTAATAACTATTCTATCTAGTTAAAATAAATACAGATGGAGCTCACCTAGCTTGTTGTAAGCCTGCATTGCAATAAACTCCATTACTGACCTCAGGACTCAGCTTCCTTTTTCCTCATTTCGAAAATAAATACAAACTTGCCTGTAAAATAAAAATAAACCCTAAACTAGATACAATGCAACTATTAGTTATATTGTAGCTACCTTAGGGTTTATTTTATAGGTAAGTATTTAGTTTTAAATAGGAATAATTTAGTTAATGATAGTAATATTTATTTAGATTTATTGTAATTATATTTAAGTTAGGGTTAGACTTAGGTTTAGGGGTTAATAACTTTAATATAGTGGCGGCGACGTTGGGGGCGGCAGATTAGGGGTTAATAAATGTAGGTAGGTTGCAGCAACATTGGGGGCGGCAGATTAGGGGTTAATAAATATAATGTAGGTGTCGGCGATGTTGGGGGCAGCGGCGGTGTCCGGAGCGGCAGATTAGGGGTTAAAATTTTTATTATAGTGTTTGCATTGCGGGAGGGCCTCAGTTTAGGGGTTAATATGTAGTTTATGGGTGTTAGTGTACATTTTAACACTTTAGTTATGAGTTTTATTTTATGGCGTTGTACCATAAAACTCTTAACTACTGACTTTTAAATGCGTTAGGACTCTTGACAGGGTAGGGTGCACTCACTTTTTGGCCTCCCAGGACAGACTCGTAATACCGGCGCTATGGAAATCCCATAGAAAAAAGACTTTATGAAGTTTACGGAAGTCGTTTTGCGGTAAAGCCAAAGAAGTGTGTGGTGCCCCTAAACCTTCAAGACTTGTAATACCAGCGGGCATAAAAAAAGCAGCATTAGGACCTCTTAACGCTGCTTTTTTACCCTAACGCACAACTCGTAATCTAGCCGAATATTTTTGATTAATGGAATTATGAATATTTATAATTAATAGCAGTATATAATTATTGTTAACGATATCACCAATTAATATAGCAGAATCTTTTCAATACACTCCAGTGAGATGTTAAATCTTTGTAGTGTACCCCAAAATTACAATATTGAGATATTTATAAACTTGACAGTAAAATTATTATTAAAAATCAATACCTAATCTCCAATTAAATTAATTCCTAAATTCTGGCTAGTTAATCTCTTTATACACATTGATTATTTTTATGTAGTAACTGAATATCACCCACCTATGACAAGTTATATCTATCAATTGATCAATACAACTTTAAAATATTAAGCAGGCTAGAAGATATTTAGATTAATTACTATTCAATAGATATCGTCTATTATCCCATGAATGGACGAAATACTTCTATAAATTAACCTTAACTCAAAATGAATTTAAGGTACCCTAGTATTATGGACACAATATTTCTATAAATTAACCTTAACTCAAAATGAATCGCTTATCAAATATCACACATTAATTATACTAGTACAATTTATAACATTAATCCAATGCTAAAATATGGATGAATGATTTAGCAACACTTGATTAACAAAATATATCCCAATGTTATAATAAGAATCTTAGCTCAAATTCTATAAGTCTAATGGAATTTGCGGAAGATTATTATTCAACAACTTGCCAAAAATAGCCTTATATCACTTCAAATAATCAACCAGAGAAATGTTTATATTATAAACACAATAACAAATTTATGTGCAATTCTTAAGAGATTTCACAGTAAATAAGAAAATTAATTTATAAGTATGGACTGCAAAACCCCTCTTCTTAATAATAAAGTAACTTAGCACTAATATAATTAATTATGGACTACACAGGTCTCCGAAATATAAATTATAACTAGAAATCACACCTTTAAATACAGCTTCAATTAAACTAATGCTATAGAGATTACCTTTGAATTTAAATATTAAAATATAATTAACAATCGCTTATACCAGCTATACCAGCTCCAATGAAAGTTAAATCTCCCAGATTACTCTATTGTCATACATGGGGAAATATTGCACCAGTTTTGGAAGATAATTAAGCCCAATAATCTCTTATCAGAAAGAGGATCCCACCAGGATTTGTTTTACAGATGACTGTGCACGCACACTCTCGTCCCTCTGTAAAAATGGCAGCTTTGCAGGATTGCAACAAGGAGAACAGGTAAGGCTCAGTCAGTAAGTCACCAAAAGCAGCAGCAAGGGACCCACTATCTTCCATGTGCAGAGCTTATATAAGTGATAAACTCCCCTCCCCATTTCTTGAATAATTCAATAGAGTTTCTCTGGGTACACCCTTAGCTTCTCATTGACCACTGGAAAATGTAGCTCTCCTAACAGCCAAACCTTTTGGTTGTAGTACTAGTTTTAATCCATCGGGGAGGGGGGAAGGGGACAACAGGAATGGGAATGAGACATTTACATGTTTAAAATATTCTGTTTCTCAATTACAGGGATATATATATATATATATATATATATATATTATAAATATATATAAATATATATTTAAATATATATATATATATATATATATATATTTATTTATAAAATATCTATTTAATGCACTCATAGTTTCCTAACGTTAATAAACTATTTGTTCAGTATATGGTCCATCTAATATAACTGAGCATGCATTTTCAATACCAAATATGGGGTATTCGGATATCTCTCAAATATATATATGTATAATACACTTAATAAGGAATATATAGGTATCTGATGTATGCTTCCATGCAATTCTACTTCTAATATCTTAAATAAAATGTATTTAAAAGACATATTTCTATTAGGAGATAAGGGATATAATAATATAGATATATGTATATTTGACTTTAATTGTATATCAGCTGATAATTAGTTATACTATGATTTGATCTTAATAAAATCCTAGCATTTAATATTCTGGTATGTATTGAATTTGAGTACATCTCTATTCCATACATAACGGCAATAGAATCATGTAGCAAATAAATCATGGCAGATATATAGGAGCATTATAATTATTTACTATCTAATATATATATATATTTAATTTCACATGTCTTAATTATGTTTAAAAATATTGACTCATATTTATGATTATATTAATAGTACAACTTATTGAATATGTATTCCTTTCCAAACCTCTTTGGGATCAGATTCTGAAATAAAGTAAATGCTGTTTATTTTGAAATACAGTCAAACATTTTAAATTCAATACATACACATATTCACTACACTTCATATTTAATATATAATATAAGCATTAGACACATCTTAGATATATATAATAGAGCATATATATATATGTATATATATATACTGTATATATCAGTAATTGCTATATTAACTCATATGAAAACTATATAGACAATTGGTTTAAACTTTAAATCATCAAACTCTTATGCTTTCAAATTACTCAGGTTAAGATACTTTTCCTTTTGTTACAGTTAACACAGACACAGTCTGGGGGCTTGTATATTGGGTTTAGTGTGTGTTTAACACTAAACTGTAAATGTTTACCTTTCCTGGGAGCTTGTTTCTAGGTTCAGACTTTAGGGCTCCAGACTACAGGAGGTCCATTATCAGCTAACTTTATCACCGAATGCCAATGCAGGAAGTTTCTTTGAAGGCAACTCTTTTGAGGTCCCCATCTTATGGAGACAGAGTATAAATAAAGATTCTAAAGATGTGACATCCTTACCATTTGGGATAAATGTATTACATAGAAGTCTTGGTTAGTGAAGATCTAAACAGCAGGAGGCCTGGTCTGTTCAGTTTCATTGATAAAAATACCTGTATTTTACAATGTCAAAACATTTGTACCCAGGGTTAATATTTGATTATAAATTAATTATTTATCTACTAGTACTAAAGCCCGTGTACACGGGCCATTTTTTTCAGAACAGCGGTCCCACCCCTTGCTCTCTCCCCCCTTTCTTTTGCTCTCTCTTCCCCCCTCTCTTTTGCTTTCTTTCCCCCCTCTCTTTTGCTTTCTCCCCCCCCTCTCCTTTGTTCTCTCTCTCCCCTCTTTTGCTCTCTCTCTCCCCTCTTTTGCTCTCTCTCCCCTCTTTTTGGCTCTCTCCATCCTTTCTTTTGCTCTCTCTCCCCCCTCTTTGGCTCCCCCCCCCCTTTGGCTCTCCCCCCCTCTTTGGCTCCCCCCCCCCCCCTCTTTGGCTCTCCCCCCCCCTCTTTGGCTCTCTCCCCTCTTTTGCTCTCTCTCCTCTTTGGCTCTCTCTCTCTCCCCTCTTTGGCTCCCCCCCCTTTGGCTCTCTCTCCCCCCTCTTTGGCTCTCTCTCCCCCCTCTTTGGCTCTCTCTCCCCCCTCTTTGGCTCTCTCTCCCCCTTCTTTGGCTCTCTCTCCTCTTTGGCTCTCTCTCTCCCCCCTCTTTGGCTCTCCCCTCCCCTTTGGCTCCCCCCTCCCCTTTGGCTCCCCCCCTCTTTGGCTTTCCCCCCCCTCTTTTGCTCTCCCCTCCCCTCTTTGGCTCTCTCCCCCCTCTTTTGTTCTCTCCCCCCTCTTTGGCGCTCTCCCCCCCTCTTTGGCGCTTCCCCCCCCTCTTTGGCTCTCCCCCCCCCTCTTTGGCTCTGCCCCCCCCCCTCTTTGGCTCTGCCCCCCCCTCTTTGGCTCTCTCTCCCCCCTCTTTGTCTCTCTCCCCTCTTTTGCTCTCCTCTTTGGCTCTCTTTCCTCTTTGGCTCTCTCTCTCCCCCCTCTTTGGCTCTCCCCCCCCCTTTAGCTCTCTCCCCCCCCCCTTTGGCTCTCTCTCCCCCCCCCTCTTTGGCTCTCTCTCCCCCCTCTTTGGCTCTCTCTCCCCCCTCTTTGGCTCTCTCTCCTTTTTGGCTCTTTTTCCTCTTTGGCTCTCTCTCCCCCCCCTCTTTGGCTCTCCCCCCCTTCTCTTTGGCTCTCCCCCCCTTCTCTTTGGCTCTCTTCCCCCCCTTCTCTTTGGCTCTCTCTCCCCCCCCCCCTTCTCTTTGGCTCTCTCTCCCCCCCCCCCTTCTCTTTGGCTCTCTGCCCCCCCCCTTCTCTTTGGCTCTCTGCCCCCCCTTCTCTTTGGCTCTCTGCCCCCCCCTTCTCTTTGGCTCTCTGCCCCCCCTTCTCTTTGGCTCTCTGCCCCCCCTTCTCTTTGGCTCTCTGCCCCCCCCTTCTCTTTGGCTCTCTGCCCCCCCCTTCTCTTTGGCTCTCTGCCCCCCCTTCTCTTTGGCTCTCTGCCCCCCCCTTCTCTTTGGCTCTCTGCCCCCCCTTCTCTTTGGCTCTCTGCCCCCCCCCTTCTCTTTGGCTCTCTGCCCCCCCTTCTCTTTGGCTCTCTGCCCCCCCCCCTTCTCTTTGGCTCTCTGCCCCCCCTTCTCTTTGGCTCTCTGCCCCCCCTTCTCTTTGGCTCTCTGCCCCCCCCCCCTTCTCTTTGGCTCTCTGCCCCCCCTTCTCTTTGGCTCTCTGCCCCCCCCTTCTCTTTGGCTCTCTGCCCCCCCCCTTCTCTTTGGCTCTCTGCCCCCCCCTTCTCTTTGGCTCTCTGCCCCCCCTTCTCTTTGGCTCTCTGCCCCCCCCTTCTCTTTGGCTCTCTGCCCCCCCCCTTCTCTTTGGCTCTCTGCCCCCCCCCTTCTCTTTGGCTCTCTGCCCCCCCCCCTTCTCTTTGGCTCTCTGCCCCCCCCTTCTCTTTGGCTCTCTGCCCCCCCCTTCTCTTTGGCTCTCTGCCCCCCCTTCTCTTTGGCTCTCTGCCCCCCCTTCTCTTTGGCTCTCTGCCCCCCTTCTCTTTGGCTCTCTGCCCCCCCTTCTCTTTGGCTCTCTGCCCCCCCTTCTCTTTGGCTCTCTGCCCCCCCTTCTCTTTGGCTCTCTGCCCCCCCTTCTCTTTGGCTCTCTGCCCCCCCTTCTCTTTGGCTCTCTGCCCCCCCCTTCTCTTTGGCTCTCTGCCCCCCCCTTCTCTTTGGCTCTCTGCCCCCCCTTCTCTTTGGCTCTCTGCCCCCCCTTCTCTTTGGCTCTCTGCCCCCCCCCTTCTCTATGGCTCTCTGCCCCCCCTTCTCTTTGGCTCTCTGCCCCCCCCCTTCTCTTTGGCTCTCTGCCCCCCCCCTTCTCTTTGGCTCTCTGCCCCCCCCTTCTCTTTGGCTCTCTGCCCCCCCCTTCTCTTTGGCTCTCTGCCCCCCCCTTCTCTTTGGCTCTCTGCCCCCCCCCTTCTCTTTGGCTCTTTGCCCCCCCC